>NC_037675.1:103114332-103133525 GCF_003255815.1 Theropithecus gelada | reverse complement strand
AAAATAAAATAAAATAAAATAAAATAAAATAAAATAAAATAAAATAAAGTAAAATAAATAAATAAAGAAAGTGGAAGGTGAAAAAACCACGGAGAGACAGCAAAGCTGGCAATGACATGGCTCCAAAAATCCCACTTCTCAGATAAGATGCAGGCAGTAAGGGCCTGGAGTTTTATGTATCCGGATGTTTGAAAGGGCTTGAACAGGGCACTTCCTCCCTCCATAGCTCTTCTGACCTTAGGAATCCCTCCCTTCTGGAGGGGGAGGGTGGGGGTTTTCCTGTTTGGTCCCCAGGGAAAGAAGTTCAGAGACAGAGGCCCACTCAGGACCACCCCTCTGGTCTGCACCCCTGAAATGTAATTTGGATAATATGGAAAATTACTAGGAAGAAAAAACGATATAATTCCCCCACGTAGAGATAACCAGGCATTCTGGTACATACCTATTGAGGACTTTTTCCAAGCACATACTCAGAAGGAGGCTTCCTCCCAACAGGCATGAGATCTTACTCCACATGCAGTTTGTCTTATCTTGATGTTTTCCAGTAATGTTTTATTTCAAGAGTTTCCCATGCCATGTAGTCATTCTTCAAAAACCCGCTTCCAACAGCTGCATAATATTCCACTGTGGAGAAGTGCCCTGCAATGTAGAGAAATGTGTTATTTATGCTGAAGTCTGTTATTATTTGGACATCTTCCCTTCTCTGACACTGCGACGACCACACTCGTAGGTGAGTCTCTCTGGAAATCCTCGACTACCTCCTTAGGGTCCATTCTTAGAAGTGGAATTACTGGGTTAGAGGGCATGAGTGCCTTGAGGACGTCTGTCTCCCTCCACCTGCATGCCTGCCAGGGCAAACCCATGCATGCTCCCAGGGCAGGCCTGGCAGCGCGTGTCTCCCTGCTGCACCCTTGGCACCCTTGGCAGGGCTGACATTATCCTCTAAACCAGGTCTTTGCAGCACTTACCCTTTTCAAGGTGCCGCTGTGCCTCTCCTTTTAGGGTTCATCCCGGGAATTGTGAAGCACAGGCGGGCTGGTCCTCTTCTCACAGCTTCGTAACGGATAGACTGAGGCCCATGGAGGCCAAGTGCACTCGACTCAGAAGATTTTAGAGTCTTTTTTGGATCCCATTTAGATCTCACACCATTGAAGCCTCCTTGTGTTTCAGATTATGGGGAAAGGCTCAATGACATGTCCCAAGGACAGTGCTGTCTCTGAAGTCTACCCAGCCACAACCCATCCACAAACTGCTCCACAGACCTATTCATTCTGGAACTCATCCACTTACCCTCCACCTATCCATTAATCTCAGAACTCATCCACCTATCCATCCACCCATCCATTCACACTGGAACTCATCCATCCATCCATCTGTCCATCCATCTATCCATCCATCCATCCATCCATCCATCCATCCATCCATCCATTCACCCACTTAACCATCCATCTACCCTATCCATCTGTCAATCCATGCATCCATCCATCCATGCATCCATGCATCCATGCATCCATCCATCCATCCATCCATCCACCCACCCACCCACCCACCTAATCATCCATCCATCCACCTACCTACTCATCCACTAAAAAATATTGATTGAGAACCAGCTCTAACTCAGGCCCAGGTTCAGGAAATTTTGCACAAACAGCTCTGGCTTTTACAGGGAAGGCAGACCTTAAACAGCAAGCATAGTTGCAGTGACTCATCTGCAAGGTGAAGGTTAGGTATTATGGGAGCACAGGACAGGGAGCTCAGACCTTCCTGAGAAGGGGAACACCAGGCCCCACTGGCACTCTTTGTGTGACCTTGGTGAGTCCCTGCATGTCTCCCGCCCTGCTCCCTATGCTGAGCCACAGAGGAAAAGCCATAACTCACATATTGGCTGGGAAGCAGAGTTGGCCAGGGAGGAAATGGGAGGCCCAGCCCCTGTGCTGACATCTGTGTGGCAGTTTTTCTCAGGGGTCTTGAGAGAATTAGAACAAACACAGAGGTCAGTGCCAGGCACCACTGTCAGGGGGCCATGAACTCTTCATATTGCTTATTATTATTTGTAGTAGTAGTACTAACACCTTCTGAGATTCTTTCATGGGTCAGGCATCATGCTGAGAACTTTCAGATATTGGTTCATTTAATCCTTCCTTAGCTCTGTCAGGTAGGCAGAAATTGTTACTCTCACTTTACAGATGAGAGCATTGAGGCACAGAGTAGTTGTATAACTTGCTCAGTGTCACACAGCCAGTAGGTGTGTGCAGCCTGTGCCTTGTGGCTTTGATGTGTGCCCTGCCATTCTTGTTCTTGCCACTGCAGGCACCTACAGTGGGGCATTTAGGGAGCCTGACTTGCCCAGGGACGCACTGAAGAATCCAGGCCCCATCCCTGGAGTAGCATGCGTGGGAGTCTCCCTGCCTTGCTCCGGCCTCTGCAGTGTGAGGTCAGGCCTCCCCTTCCTCCATAGGACCCCATAAGGGGAGGAGGGGAAGCACGTGTGACCCCGCACATGTCTCCCACCCTCTCTGAGCCTTCGTTCCTGAGGGGCCTCGGGTTAAACCATGGATGTGAAAGAATGTTCCAGAATGCCACGCAGGAGAAGGCAGTGCAGGAGTGAGGCTGGAATGGTCACTCACTCGGTGGGTGCACATGCTCTGCCCTGCCCACAGCAGGCCCCTTCTCAGCACTGGGGCTCCAGTTGTGAACAAGAAGGTCAGGATCCTGACCTCAGGGCGCTGACAGTCTAGGGAGGGAGGCAGACAGTGAGCGGTGCGATGGTGACCGAATGCAGGGTGAAAGTGCAGTGCTGCAGAGAAAATCTGGGTGAGGGGACGGAGACAAACAAACGGAAAGTGGGAGTCCCACAAGGAGTCTGGCTGGAAAGGAGATATTTAAATGGAATGAATACGGGGGCATGCCATGTGCCTGGGGATGGGAGGAGTAAGAGAGAGAAGAGAGAACATTCCAGGAGCAGCAAGTGCACAGGCCTTGAGGCAGGAGTTGCCTGGTGAGTTTGAGGAGTGCTCAGGCCAGCGGAGGGGAAAGTGGGCAGCGGGAGATGAGGCCAGGGTTGGGGTGGGGCCAGGCCAGGTGTGGCAGTGGGTGAGGACTGAGAGGGAGCTGACCTTCCTGGTGGGTTTGGAGCAGAGCAGGGTGGTGATTTGGTGCAGGATTTCAGGGTGCTTCTGGCTGCGTGAGAACCAGGATGTGGGGTGAGGGCTGGGGCTGCCTGCCAAGAGGCCCCTAGTGTGATCCAGAGGAGAGCAGGGTGGTGGCCCAGACCAGGGCTGTGGCTGTGGAGGGGACTGGCTGGATTTGGGATAAACCTGGATAGGAGGAGACAGCAGAACTGCGTGGTGGGCCAGCTGCTGGGGTGACAGATAGGAGCTAAGATGACTCCGGAGTTTGGGTCTGAGCCCCAGAGGGAGGGAGGTGCCTGAGCCCTGGAGAGAGGGAGATGCTGAGATGGGGAGGATGGTCGTGGAGCAGGCTGGGGAGATGAGGAGCTCGAGGGGGCAGGTTAGGAGCTAACCGCCCATTCACTGTTTATGGGTGGGGTGGCTGCCCGGCAGGTGGCCATGTGAATCTGGAGCTGGGAGACGACACTGACCTAGAGATTGAAAGCAGAAGCTTTTCCCAGAGCTGAGAATGCAGGAAGCTCCTCACCCCACTATCGTTGCTCTGAGAGCCAGGAGTGACCCCTGGGCTCCAGACAAGAGCCTCTCAGGCCTGCACTGTCCCTGCCTTTCCCCTCACACCTTCTCCCCTGCCTCCTGAACTATTTCCCTCTTAGATCCAGAACCATCTTCCTAAAGCACACAACTGACCAGCTTCCTCCATGCCTAGCACCATCCATGGCTCCCTGTGGCCCTGGTAGGTGGACGAGACCCAGGGCTCTGCCCTCCCCTAGCTCCTGCTCTCACCTCTCCTAGTCTCCCACCCAGGCTCTGGCCATACCAAAGTGTCCAGCCCCCAAAACACCCAGCTGCTTCCTGCCTCCACACTGTTGTTCCCCTTGTCCTGGAACCTCCCCCACACCCCCCACCTGGCCGTGAGTATATCACCTGTGGGACTAAACCTCAGTTTCCCCATCTGTAAAATGGGAATAATCCTTTCTGTACTTGCCTCATGGGGTGCTGTGAGGTATAAACGAGTGCCTGCCAGTAGTGCCCAAGAAATGGTAATTTACAAGGAAACAGAGCGTGGTGCCACTTCCTCCTGGAAGCCTTCCCTGGCTGCCTCAAGCCCTCCCTGAAGGCCCAGTGTTCTTCACACTTCCTGTCATTGTCTGGTTGATTTTTGCCCCAGCAGCAACCTGAGGGCTGTGGCGGGGCCCTCTCCTCCCTGGGCTGCCCTGGCTCTGGCATGTAGCAGGTGGGAGAAAGAGTAATACCAACGACTGAGTGAGTGCCGGAGGCTCAGACATGCCTCAGGTGACGGTGGGATGGGGCTTGGGACCGGGCATTGAGAGGGCAAGACGTCTAGTGCTCTTCCTTCCTGCTGGGAGTGACAAGGAGCTTCCTGGAGGAGGCCGTGGCAGAACCAGGCCTGGAGGAAGCAGGTCGAGCAGCAGACGGGGAAGGGCATTCTAGGGAAGGGGCCCTGCAGGAGGCAGCCTGTCCAGTCAATGCAGAGAACTTCGGGGCTCCCCCCGGTTGGCTCCGGGAGACCGGGGGAGGGTGAGTCTCCCCCTGGTTGGCTCTGGGAGACCGCGGGCTCCCCCTGGTTGGCTCTGGGAGACTGTGGGTCTCCTCCTGGTTGGCTTTGGGGTTGTTGCTCCAAAGATTGTGGCTTCTCTCTCTCTCTCTCTTTTTTTTTTGAGACAGGATGTCCTTCTGTTTCCCAGGCTGGACTACAGTGGCACGATCTCAGTTTACTGCAAACTCTGCCCTCTGGGCTTAAGCAGTCCTCCTACCTCAGCCTCCTAGGTATCTGATACCACAGGCATGTGCCATCATGTCCGGCTAATTTTTGTATTTTTGGTAGAGATGGGGTTCTGCCATGTTGCCCAGGCTGGTCTCGAACTCCTGAGCTCAAGTGATTGGCCCTCCTCAGCCTCCTAAAGTGTTGGATTACAGGCGTGAGCCGCTGTGACCGTCTGTGGCTTCTTTTTATTGACATGACCACAAATGCAAGTTGTACCCAGAGGATGTGGGAAAATGGAAACTAATTTGTTTTCTGGTCATGTTAAATTTACCGTTGGGAAGTAGCAGAAAGGTAAACATCTCTTCTCCCTGTGTTCTCTCTTGGGACTGACAGAGCCCTGCCTTCCCACACTGCAGGGCCAGTGGGTGACTGTGAAGAGTCATTTTATTCATGCAGCCAACGTCCGACCCCGGTTCACTCAGCCTGAGACTGACTGAGGACTGCATGCCACCCGGCTGCAACTAAAGGCAGAGAAGACATGGATGGAGGGGCCCCTTGGCACTGGGGACAGTGGCTTCTGAGCACCCTGGAGGACAGCTGCCTTGTGGCGTGCAGCGGTGGAGTGTGGCTACCAGTGGCGGGGCTACCCGGGTAGTGCGGTCACCATCATGCCTCTTGGGTGCCATGGACTGGAAGCGGCACCGTGGCCAGAGCGGAGAGAGGTCAGCACCGGGAACCAGCGCACAGGCTCACGCTGTGGCTCGGGTCGAAGTGTCGGGGCTGGACTCAGAGACTTGAGCTCGTCTTGTGCTTGACATGGATGAGTGTCACCCCACGTGCATGGTTCTGATGGCCCAGCCTCACGTGACCTCACAAAAGCAGGCGGATCCTCCAGCTGAGTGGCCGGCCTGCCAGGCCTCCGTCCCAGACCTAGTTCACTCCCAGGGTACCTCTGCACACCTGGTTCAGCCCACGGTGGGTGGTGGTTGGGTAGAGTGAGACCGTGCCCCAAATGGGGAGCAGGGGGAACTAGAGTCTCCACAGTGCAGGCCAGGGCTTGTCCCAGACGCCACAGGGGTCTCAGATCATTTGAGAAGGGCGCTTCAAAGCTGGAGCTCCCTTCCCGAGAGGTGAGGCTGGGGCAGGGCCCCTGCTGGTAGGAGCCTGAGGGGCCTCGGAGAGGGTAAGTGATTTGCCAGACATGCGGCCTGCAAGTGGGGCTCTGGTTTTCAGGCCCAGGGCTGTCAGAGACAGTGGGGAAAAGTTCCCAAGCCCCAGCCAGGAGTCTCAGCAGCACAGACAGATGACGGGACAGTTATTTGTGGAGGGTGTACGAGATGACACTGGGAACATTTCCAGCCGTCTCCCAAGGCACCCCAGTCCTGACTGGTGATTTTCACTCTTTGCTTCTGGGCTCTCTGTCTCAGAGCCCAGCTGGGGACTTGTCTGAGAAACTCATTCCCACTCAAGTGTTAACAGCTTGACGGGGGCCTTCAGCCTTTGCCTGAGGAAATGGAACAGGATGGAAACCCAGTGCCTGACTCGGGGCCTGGCCCAGGCTGGTCCCTACCCCCATTCCCACCTGGGACCCCCAACCCCAGGTCTCCCATCCACATCCTGCCTGAGGGCCCAGAGCATCCTGGCATCTCCTGCCTGTAGGCCCTGGGTCCTTCCTTTGAAGTGTTTTGGGGCCTGGGACCTGCACAGAAATGGAGACAGCACAGCCACAGTGACCCACGTCTCGGGGCAGGTGACCCATGCCAAGGGCAGCTCATCCCAGGCCCGACTCTGAGCCTCCATGGTCCCTGGCTCTGGGGTCTTTTGGATGCCAGCACTGCATCCGGGTCTCATGCTGGCTCAGAGGGCAGCAGGGGTGTCCAAGCCAGGCGGCTATAACATCGGGAGGAAGCGTGCTGTGGCCAGAGGAGACTGGGGAAGGAGCCTGGGAGGAGGGCTGAGGCGGGACAGCCGGCTGGGAGCCCTGGACCTGAAGCATTTGGGTGTGGCCTGTGACCTGTGCCTGCCCCTGGCTCTCACCTCCCCTGGAAGCTGTGTCTTTACCTCTGAACCCAGGCCTGCCACCCCCATTTTCAGCTCCTTGAAGGTATGTCCTAGCCCCCAAAGGGACTCAGCGTCCGCCTCTGATTCTTGAGGATCCAAGTTGAGCGGAAGCCTCCAAGGATGCTTGAGCACACCTGGGAACAGGTGTGTGTGTGGAGTGGGGGGTATGGGGGGAGTGGGATGAGGGGTTGGGATGTAGGACTGCTGGGCTACGTGGTCAAATTAACAGCTCTCCCTGGCTGGGCCTGTCCAGTGTGCCAACCCCGCCCATGCTTGACCCCAGTGGTCCCAGCCACAGACTGTCTAGCCCGTCCTGCTGTTGAGAACAAGCCCACATCTACTGGCCAAGGGGCTCTGTGTCCTCCTCCAGCCCTGGACAGGCCTCAGGAAAGGTCCGTCTGCCCTCTCTACCCACTGGCAAGTGTGACACTCGGGGTCTCTGGGCAGGTGGCCCCATTGCTGCCGTGCACAGGATGAAGCACAGGTAGCAGCTCGTCGCCCTGGGCTCTGTCCTCTTCTTCCCACGAGTCCCCTGATTTGCCTCCCGAGTGAGGGAACCTGGCACTCTGGGGCTCCCTCCTCCCCATTGTGGCCCAGGTGTCCTGGCCTCATTGGTTTATTCCACCCCAGAGGTTTCTGCCTGGACCAAGCTCCAGCACCCTGGCACACTCAGCCTCTGGTTTCACCCTTCTTGACTGCAGGGAGACACAGTTTTACTGCATCCTCTTCCATTTTCACGCCTTTTGTCTTGTGTTTCTCTCCTGATTGCAATGCCAGGACCTCCAGTATAATGTTGAATAGAAGTGATGAGAATGTCTATCTTAGGAGGACAGTGTCAATATTTCAGCATTTAGTATGATGCTCACATAGTGTTTTCACAGATGTCCTTTGTTGGATAAGGAAGATTCTCTTTATTCTTAGTTTTCTGAGAGTGTTATCAGGGTTGGGTGTTGAATTGATTGTATTTTTTTTTTACTTTCTCCTTTCTTCTTTTTATATGGTAAATTATATTGATTTTCAAATCTTAAAACACTTTATACTCCTGAGATAAATCCTTTTGTTCTTTTAAATATACTGTTGGATTCTATTTGCTAATAATTTATTAAGATTTTTTTGTGTCTATGTTTTCATGAGAGATATTGGACTGTAATTGTCTGCAAAATTATCAATTTTGAAATGTATTTGTCAGGCCTTGGTATTAAGATTAACTTGAGAAGTGTTCTCTTTATCCTCGATTTTTTTCAGAGTCTGTGTTCCTCTTTCAGTGTTTGATACAGTTCACCAATGAAGACATCTGAGTCTGGAGTTTTATTTATGTGAAGGGTTTGATAACAAATTCAGTTTTTAAAGTAATTATAGGGCTGTTAAAATGTTCTGTTTCATCTTATGTTAGTTTTGGTAAGGTGTATTTTTCAGGGAGTTGTCAATTTCCTAGCACTTGTTGAATTTGTTCATATAAAGCTGTCTGCAGGATTTGTAGTGATCATCTCTTGTTAAATCTGGGTATTGATGATTTGTGTTCTTTCTCTCTTTCATGATCAATCTAGCTATGGGTTTATCAATTTTGTTTATCTTCTCAAAGAACCGACTTTCGGCTTTGTTAATTTTCTCTGTTGTTTTCTATATACACATAGAAAGTTATAACTTCCCCCTAAGCACTGTTTTAGCTGCATACCATTGATTTTGATATGCTGTATTTTCATGATTATACAGTTCTTGTGGTTTCTTTGATCCATTGATTGTTGAGAAGTATGTTGTTTAAAAACATTTGGGGGTTTCTTAGATATTGTATTATTATTGGATTTAATTCCATTGTTATCGGATGTACTCTGACTGATTTCAGTACTTATTAAACCTTGTTTTATAGCTCAGAATATAGCCTATTTTTGGAAATGCCCTTTAAAAGAATGTGGATTCTGTAGTTGAATATAGTATTCCATAAATACCAGTTGAAGTGGTTGATAGTGTAATTCAGATCAACTATTTCATTTATGTCTGAACTAACTTTTAATCTATTATTCTATTAATTACTAAAAGAGTAGAGTTAAAATCTTTAATGATGATCAAAGAGCTGTCTGTTTTCCCCTTTTAATTCTGTTAATTTTGGCTTCGTGTATTTTTAGGTTTTGTTATTATATGGATACACATTTATGTTTTCCTGATGAATTAACCATTTTATCTGTATAAGCTGGTCTTCATGATCACTAATAAAACCCTTTTTCTTGAAGTCTCTTTTATCTGATATTAAGATAATGACCCCAGCTTTTTTACAACTACTTTTTTTCTCTCTCTATTCACATCCATTCACTTTGAACTACATTTTATTTATTTATTTTGTAAACAAATAATTTATTTTATAAATAAATAATTCATTCATTTTGTAAATAAATAAATTATTTATTTTGTAAATAAATAAATAAATAAATAAAAAAAAATGCTCAGTCGCCCAGGCTGGAGTTCAGTGGTGCAATCTTGGCTCACTGCAACCTCTGCCTCCCGGGTTCAAGAGGTTCTCCTGTCTCAGCCTCCTGAGTAGATGGGATTACATGCTGCCATGCCTGGCTAATTTTTGTATTTTTAGTAGAGACAGGGTTATACCATGTTGGCTAGGCTGGACTTGGACTCCTGACCTCAGGTGATCTGCCTGTCTCAGCCTCCCAAGGTGCTGTGATTACAGGTGTGAACCACTGCCCACTGCACCTGGCCTGTCTTCATATTTAAAGGACATCACCTGTACAGGTTTATAGCTGGTTCTTGCTTTTGCATCCATTTTAACAATCTCTGTCTTTTTATTGTGGTGTTTAGTTCATTTATATCTTTCATTTTATTATGTGTTTTCTGATTATCCCCTTTGTTTTTGATTCCTCTGATTCTCTTTTCTGTCTTCTTTTGAATAATTTGAGTAGTTTTTAGGGTTTTGTTTTCTCTATTGCATTTTTAGCTATACCTTCTTGTATTTTAAAAAATTCTGGTAGCTGTTCTAGGGATTAAAAATACATTCTTAACTTTTGACAGTCTACTTAAATGAATATTTTACCACTTCATGTAAAATGCAGAAATCTTGCAACCATATATACATATACATATATATACACACACATATCTATCCATTATGTTATATGTAATATATCCGCATACATTATAAACTCCATAGGAAAATGGGGTTTGCTTTTTAAGAAATAGAATGAAAGTTTTAAATATTTACTAGATATTTATCATTTATCATTTCCAGGCTCTTTATTCTCCCTGAAGATCTACGTTTCCGTCTGATATCATTTCTTTCCAGCCTGAAAAGCTCCCTTTAGGATTTCTTGCCGTAGAGGTATGAATTCTCTTGCTTTTCTTTGATCCAAAAATGTTCCTATTTCACCTTCATTCTTGAAGACCATTTTCTTTGGATATAGAGTTCTGAGTTGAAAGTCTTTTCCTTTTGATATTTTGAAGATCTACTGTCTTCTTGTCTCCATAGTTTCTGATGAGAAGTCAGTGGTGATTTCAATTGTTCTACTGTATGTAATTGTAGTTTCCTCTGACTGCTTTTACAATCTTCTGTTTAGTTTTCTGAAATTTGGCTGTTATGTTTTTATTTGGGCATAAGTATGTATTTTTATTTTACTTTTTCATTCTCCTTGGAGTCTGTTGAACTTCTTGAATCCTTAAAATTTTTGTCTTTATCACATTTGGGAAATTTTGGGCATTGTTTCTTTAAATATCTCCCCTCCCTCCCTCCCTCCTTTCCTCCTTTCTTCCCTTCCTCCTCCCTTCCTCCCTTCCTCCCTTCCTCCCTTCCTCCCTTCCTCTCTCCCTCCCTCCCTCCCTTCTTTCCTTCCTTCCTTCCTTCCTTCCTTCCTTCCTTCCTTCCTTCCTTCCTTCCTTCCTTCCTTCCTTCCTTTTTCTTTTCCTTTTCTTCCCTTCCTGAGACAGGGTCTTGCTGTGTCACCCAGGCTGGAGTGCAGTGACATGATCACAGCTCACTGCAGCCTTGAACTCCTGGGCGTAAGGGATCCTTCCACCTCAGCTTCCTGAGTACTGGGACTATTAGCACGTGTCATCATGTCTGCATCATTTTTTTATTTTTATTTTTTGTAGAGACAGGGTCTTGCTGTTGCCCGGGCTGGTCTCAAACTCCTGTCCTCATGCAGTCCTTTCACTCTGAACCCCCAAAGTGCTGGGATTATGGGCATGAGTCATCACACCTGGCTCTCATTTTCTTTTCTTGTTCTTTTTGTGGCTCCAATTACATTTATGTTTGGCCTTTTGATATTTCTGCACAGGTCCCTGAAGCTCTGTTCATTTCTTTTTGATCCCATTTCTCTCTGTTCTTCAGACTGGATAATTTCTGCTGACATCTTCTGAAGTTCACTGACTCTTCTCCCATTCTGTTACACATAGTGAACCAATATTGATATGTTATTATTAACTAAGTTCTAGATTTTATCCAGATTTTGTTAGTTTTGACCCAGTGGCTTCTCCTCCTCCAGGATCCTATCTCACTTACTTCTCATGTTTCTTCAGGCTTCTCTTGGCTATGACAGTTTCTTACTCTGTCCTTGTTTTTGATGGACCTTGGGACTTTTGAGGAGTACTGGTCAGGTGTGTTGTAGAGTGCCCTTGTTTGGGATTTGTCTGATGTTTTCCCAATGATTAGGCTAGGTTTATGGGTTTTGGGTGGAAAAATCACGGAGGTTTTTCCAGATGAGAATCCCGTTCTCATCACACCATATCAAGAGCACAGGTTATCAACATGACTTCACTGACCCTGATCACACAGCTGAGATGTTTATCAGTTTTCTCCATTGTAAAGTTACTGTTTTCCCCTCTTCCATACTACACTGTTTAGAAGGATGTCACTGTGCACAGCCCAAACTTATGGAAAGGGATTTATGCTCCTCCTCCTTGAGGGTGAAATATTTATATACCTTATTTGGAATTCGTCTGCAAGGGAGATTTTTTTCTTCTCCCCGCCTTATTTATTTAGTTAATCATTTACTTATATCAGCATGGACTCATAGATACTTATTTCATACTTTAGGCTATAATCCAAGAATAGTTGATTTGGTTGCTCAACTTGTTCCAGCTTTGGCCCCTGGGAGCAGCAGTTGGCATCTGTGTCTCTTTAACATCCCCCCATCAATGGAGGTATTTTGTGTTTTATTTTTGAGCACTTCCTCAATTTCTGGCACTACAAGGTACTCATTTTGTAGATTTCCTGCCCCAGCCATAGAATCAGCCATTTCTCCAAGGAGCCCTGGGTGGTTCTACTGCAGAATGGCATTGGAAACCGAGGTCTGGATGCCGGACGTGCTTGTTGCTATCGAGTGTGGTTGCTTCTAGACCCTCTCAGCTGACAGAGAAAGGAGATATATGTGTCTATAGGAACTTGTGTATATACACACATCTATAAATGCTTCTGTATGTAACCACCTGCATCTATACTGAGCTAAACATGAGTCAATAGTGATGTCTCCAACTCGTATCCCCGACCACATGGGCCATTCTAACCTCCTCTCCTTGCTTATCTGTGAATTCCCACTCCAATAGGGAGAAACCTGGATTCTACCATCCACCATCCTTTTACTTAATTGTTCAATTCCATCATACATGTCCAGTGGTATCAGAATTATTAACCGGTACCACCATCTATCAACTGCAAACAACCATGAGCTAGAGCACAGGGTTTATGCACTGTTTCTTTTGTCTCCATTAATTTCCAGAGTCACTTGGCTCACCATCTTTTCCCTCTTCCGCTTCACGGGGGTGGTTTCATGCATTTATAACACCATTAGAGTCTGTTGCTATCAACTACATTCCCTCTTGGAATCCCCTGACTAAATGATTTTAAAAATTTGCATAGACGAGGGTTCATTCTTTGTGCCATCCTGTTCTATGGGTTTGAACAATGAATAACATCACGTGTCCACCACTACAGGATCATGCGGAATAGTTTCACCACCCTTATGCTTTACCCGTTCAATCTCTCTCCTTCTCTCTGAAACTACTGATCTTTGCATTGTTGCTACAGAGTTTTGCGTGTTCTAGAATGTTACATAATTAAATCCTGCAGTATGTAGCCTTTTCAGACTGGCTTATTTTACTTCACAATATGCATTTAAAGTTCCTCCACATTTTCAGTGACTTGATGGCCAATGTATTTTTATTACTGAATAATATTTCATTGTATGGATGTACCACAGTGTATCCATCTATTCATCTGCTGAAGGGTATCTCAGTTGTTTCCAGCGTTTGGCAATTACGAATAAAGCCACTGTAAACATTTGCATATAGGTTTTTGTGTGAACATAAGTTTTCAAATCAGTTGGGTAAATACTTATGAGTGTGATTGCTGGATCGTATGGTGAGACTATGTTTAGATTTGTAAGAAACTGCCACACTATATTCCAAAGTGACTGTACCACTTTGCATTCCCTTGAGCAATGAATGGAAGTTTCTGTTTCTCTGCATCCTCACCAGCACTGGTACTGTCAGGTTTTTAGATTTTAGCAATTCTAGTATGTGTGTAGTAGTATCTCATTGTTTCAATTTGCTATTCCCTTATGACAAAAGATTTTGACCATCTTTCTTTTTTTTTTTCTTTTTTCTTGAGGCGGAGTTTTGCTCTTGTTGCCCAGTCTGGAGCGCAGTGGCATGATCTTGGCTCACTGTAACCTCCTCCTCCCAGGTTCAAGCAGTTCTCCTGCCTCAGTCTTCTGAGTAGGTGGGATTACAGGAATGTGCCACCACGCCCACCTAATTTTTTGTATTTTTCAGTAGGGATGGGGTTTCACTATGTTGGCCCAGGCTGGTCTTGAACTCCTGACCTCAGGCGATTGACCACCTTTTTACATTTTGATCTGTCATATGCAGATCTTCTCTGATGGGACGTCTATGCAGAATTTTTGCTCATTTTTCAATTGGGTTGTTTCCTTACTCTTGAGTTTTAAGAGTTCTTTGTATATTTTGGATGCCAGTCGTTTATCAGATATGTGTTTTGTGAGCATTTTCTCCAAGTCTGTGGCTTGTGTTTTCATTCTCTTAACAGTATCATTTACACAGCAGTCATTTTCAATGTTACTGAAGTTCACCTTATCAATTTTTTTCATGGATCATGCTTTTGATATTGTACCTAAAAACTCATCATCAAACCCGAGATCACCCAGATTTCAGCTGTTTTCTTCTGAAGTTTTATAGCTTTGCATTTTACATTTAGGGCTATAATCCATTTTGAATTAATTTTTGTGAAAGGCATAAGATCTGTTTCTAGATTCTTATTATTTTTGCATATGGATGTCCAGTTGTTCCACATCATTTATTGAAAGATCGTCCTTCTCCTTCGAGTTGCTTTTGCTCCTCTGGTAAAGAGCAGCTGTCTGTATTTGTGTGGGTCTATTTCTGTGTTTTCTATTCTAGTCTATTGATCTGTTTATCTTTTCTTTCACCAATACTAGGCTGTCTTGATTACTGTAGCTTTATAATAAGTCCTGATGTCAGGTAGTGTCAGCTTTTCGACTTTCTTCTTCTTCCGTATTGCTTTAGCTTCTGTGGGCGTTTTTCTTTTCACATAACTTTAGAAATCAGTTTGTCAATATCTACAAAATAGCTTGCTGGGATTTTATTTGGGGTTGTATTGAATCTGTAGATAAAATTGGGAAGAACTGACATCTCAAAATATTGAGTCTTTCAATCCTTAGACACAATATCCCTTGATTAGATAGTGTTTGATTTTTAAAAATCAGAGTTTTATAGTTTTTCACATATAGATTCTGAACATTAAAAAAAAAATTTTTTTTAGACAGTGTATCACTCCGTTGCCCAGGCTGGAGTGCAGTGGCAGGATCACGGGTCACTGCAGCCTCGACCTCCCCCGGCTAAAGTAATCCTTTCACCCCATCCTCTTGAGTTGCTGGGACTACAGGCATGTACCACCATGCCTGGTTATTATTATTATTTTTTGTAGTTTTGGTAGAGATGGGGTTTCACCATGTTGCCCAGGTTGGCCTCGAACTCCTTGGCTCAGTGCACCTGCCTCGGCCTTCCAAAGTGCTAGGTTTATAGGTGTGAGCTACTGCACCTGGCCAGATTCCAAACATATTTTGTCAGACTTATACCTAAATATTTCGTTGTTGGTGCTATTGTAATTCATATTGTTTTAAAATTTCACACTGCTGGCTTATAGGAAAGCAACTGACTTTTGTGTATTAGCATTGTAGCCCCTGACTTTGCTGTAATTTCTTATAGTTCCAGGAGGTTTTGTGTATGTACATGTGTGTGATTTTTTTGGGGTTTTCTTTATGGTTACTCACATCAACTGTGAACAAATACAGTTTTATTGCTTCCTTCAAAACCTGTATAATTTTTGTTTCCTTTTCTCGTTACAATAGCTAGGACTGCCAATATGATGTTGAATAACAACAGTGAGAGGGAATATCTTTGCCTCGTTCCTAGTCTTACAGAGAAAGCACTCAGTTTCTCACTAGTAAGCGTGATACTCACTATAGGTCTCTGTAGATGTTCTTTATCAAGTTGGAGAAATTCTTCTGTATTATTAGTTTGCTGAGAATTTTTTTTTACATGAATGAGTGTTGGATTTTTGCCAAATGTTTTTTCTGCATTTATTAATGTGCACATATGAGTTTTCCTCTTTATCTTGTTGTTGTGGTAGATTACATTAATTGATTTTCAAATGTTGAACCAGTCGTGAATACTTGAAAATAATCTCATTTGGTCATGGTATACAATTATTTTTATATATTAGTAGATTTGATTTAATAGTCTTTTTTTTTTTTGAAATGGAATCTTGCTCTGGCACTCAGGCTGGAGTGCAGTGGTGTGATCTCAGCTCACTGCAACCTCTGTCTCCCGGGTTCACGCCATTCTCCTGCCTCAGTCTCCCAAGTAGCTGGGACTACAGGCACTCGCCACCACGCCCGGCTAATTTTTTTTTTTTTGTGTGTGTGTGTGTTTTTAGTAGAGACAGGGTTTCACCATGTCAGCCAGGATGGTCTCGATCTCCTGACCTTGTGATCTGCCTGACTCGGTCTCCCAAAGTGCTGGGATTACAAGCGTGAGCCACTGCTCCTGGCCTCGATTTGACAGTCTTTTATTGAAGATTTTTACTTCATGTTCATGAGAGGTACTGGTCTGCTGCATTCCTTTCTTGTTATGTATTTATCTGGTTTTGGTATTAGGGTAATATTGGCTTCACAGAATGAGTTAGGAAGTGTTTCTTCTGTTTCTATTTTCTAGAAGGGATTATAGAGAATTGGTATCATGTCTTCCTTAAATGTTTGATACAATTTACCAGTAAGACTCTCTGGGACTGCTACTTTCTATTTTGGAAAGTGACTATTGATTCACTTTCTTTCATAGGCAGGCCTACTTAAATAGTCTTATTATCCTTGTGTGAAATTTTGGTATCTGGGTCTTTCAAGGAATTAGTCCATTTCATCTAAGTTATCAAATGTACCCACAGAGAGTTGTTCATAGACTCCTTTATTATCCTCTTGATGTCCATGGGATCAATAGTGATTAACTTCCTTTCATTTCTGATATTAATAATTTATATCTTCTCTCATCTTTTTCTTGGTTAGTTTTGCTAGAGGTTTATCGATTTTATTGATTCAAAGAACCTGCTTTTGGTTACACTGATTTTCTCTATTGTTTTTCTGTTTTTGATTCTATTGATTTTGTCTCAATTTTTATTACTTCTTTTCTTTTGCTTGCTTTAGGCTTAAATTGTTCTTCTTTCTTGAGTTTCTTAAGATGGATGTTTAGATTACTGATTTTACATGTCTTTACCTTTAAAAGACATTTTATTATTTTTATGCTTTTCATTGACAAAATTTACTTATTTATCACGTCCAATACATAGTTTTGAAATATGTCCATGCCGTGGAATGATTAAACTGAGAGATTAACATATGCATTATTTCACGTATTTATTTGTGGTGAGAACACTTACAATCTGCTGTTAGCAATTTTCAAGAATGATATATTGTTATTAAGTATAGTAACCATGTTGTACAATAGATCTCTGGAACATCTGCCTCCTGTCTAGTTGAAATTTTGCATCCTTTGACCAACGTCTCCCAACTCCCTGCCCAGTTCCTGGTAACCACCATTCTGGTAACTCTGAGTTCAATTTTTTAAGATTCTACATATAAGGGAGATTTTTCTGTGTCTGGCTTATCTCATCTAACATAATGCCT
The DNA here is from genome assembly GCF_003255815.1 of Theropithecus gelada. Taxonomy (NCBI): domain Eukaryota; kingdom Metazoa; phylum Chordata; class Mammalia; order Primates; family Cercopithecidae; genus Theropithecus; species Theropithecus gelada. Next base: position 103,116,402 of record NC_037675.1, on the reverse strand, counting down.
TCCAGGTTTATCTGTGTTGTCACAAATGACGAGATTTCCTTCTTTGTGATTTTTCCTTTCAAATATATGCATTTAAGGCCATAAGTGTATAAGCACTGCTTTCATTGCATCCACAAATTTTGACTTATATTTTCAGTTAGTTCAAAATATTAAAAACTATCTAGAGACTTCTTTTTTGATCCATATGTTGTTATTTAGAAGTGTGTCGTTTTATCTCCATATACTTTGGGATTTTCCAGTTATCTCTACTATTGATTTTCTGTTTAATTCTGCTGTTGTCTGAGATAATTGTTTGCGTGATTTCAATTCTTTTAAGTTTGTTAAGGTGCGCCTCATGATCCAGAACATGGTCTATCTTGGCGTATGTTTCGTGTGAACTTGGGAAAAGTGTGTATTCTATCATCCTTGCATGGAGTTTTCCAGAAATGTCAATTAGATCAAGTTGATTGATAGTGCTGTTCAAGTCAACAATATCCTTACTGATTTTCTACATGCTTTGTCAGTTACCGAAAGAGGGGCGTTGAAGTCTCCAACTGTATTAGAAGATTTGCGTGTTTCTCTATGTAGTTCTGTCAGTTTTTGTCTCATGTATTTTGACACGCTGTTGTTAAATGCATACAGATCAGGGATTATTATATCTTCTTGAAGAATTTGACCCTTTTATCATTATTCAATGCTCCTCTTCATTCCTGTTAATTTTCTTTGCTCTGAAGCTGACGTGTCTGAAATTAACAACTCGACTCCAGCTTTCTTCAGACTCCAGCTTTCTTTCTGTTGCCACGATATGTCTTTTTCTATCCCTTTGCTTTTTGACTTTCAATGATATTTTGCTTTTAATTTACATGTGTCATTATATTTAAAGTGGGTTTCTTATAGATACCATTTAGTTGAGTCTTGTCTTCCTAATCCACTCTGCCAATATCTGTCTCTCAATTGGTATATTTAGAGCATTCATATTCAAGGTGATTATTGATAGGGTTGAATTAATACCTATCGTGTTTATAACTGCCTTCTATTTGTTACACTTGTTATTTCTTTTTCTTCCCTCTTTTTCTGCTTTCTATCATTTTAATTAGGCATTTAAAAATTATTCCATTTTCTCTCCTCTCTTAGGCATATTGGTTATACTTAAATTTTTTATTTACTGGTTTCCCTAGAGTTTGCAATTTACATTTATAACTAATTTAAGTCCACCTTCAACTAGCAGTGTATTACTTCACATGTAGTGCAACCACCTTAGGAAAGAATATCTACAATTTCTTTCTCCTGCCTTTTTAAAAATTGCCATCATTAATTTCACTTAGCCATATGCTATGATCACCAAATACTTTATTACTACTTGTCTCAATCCATTTTGTGCTGCTATAACATAATATCTGAGACTGCATAATGTATAAAGAATAGAGATTTATTTCTTACAGTCCTGGAGGCGGAGAAGTGCAAGGTTGAGGAGAGGGCCTTCTTGCTGTGTCATCCCAGGTGAAAGGTGGAAGGGCAAGGCAGCGTGCACATGCACGAGACAGAATGAGAGAGCGAGAGCGAGCGAGAGAGAGAGAGACAGAGAGAGGACTAGGAGAAGGAGGAGAGGTGGAAGAGGTGGAGGAGGAGAGGAGGAGAAGGAGGAGAGGTGGAGGAGGTGGAGGAGGAGAGGTGGAGGAGGTGGAGGAGGTGGAGGAGGAGGAGGAGAGGTGGATGAGGAGGGGGAGATGTGGAGGAAGAGGAGGAGGAGAAGAGGTGGTGGAGGAGGAGGAGAGGTGGATGAGGAGGGGGAGAGGTGGAGAAAGAGGAGGAGGAGGAGAGGTGGAGGAGGAGGAGAGATGGTGGAGGAGGAGGGGTGGAGGAAGAGGAGAAGTGGAGGAGGAGGGGGAGAGGTGGAGGAAGAAGGGGAGGAGGAGAAGTGGAGGAGGGGAAGAGGTGGAGGAGGAGGAGAGGTGGTGGAGGAGGAGGAGTAGAGGTGGAGGAGGAGAGGTGGAGGAAGAGGAGGAAGAGGAGAGGTAGAGGAGGAGGGGGAGAGGTGGAGGAGGAGGAAGAAGAAAGGGGAGGAAGAGGAGAGATGATGAGGAGGAGGGG